>NW_026692889.1:0-7856 GCF_021218885.2 Marmota monax | reverse complement strand
CTGATAATGTTGGTACAGAATAGAGGACACAGAAACCAATCCACAAAACTACAACTATCTTATATTTGATAAAGGGGCTAAAAGCATGCAATGGAGAAAGGATAGCATCTTCAACAAATGGTGCTGGGAAAACTGGAAATCCGTATGCAACAAAATGAAACTGAATCCCTTTCTCTCGCCATGCACAAAAGTTAATTCAAAATGGATCAAGGAGCTTGATATCAAATCAGAGACACGCCGTCTGATAGAAGAAAAAGTTGGCTACGATCTACATACTGTGGGGTCGGGCTCCAAATTCCTCAATAGGACACCCATAGCACAAAAGTTAATAACTAGAATCAACAAATGGGACTTACTCAAACTAAAAAGTTTTTTCTCAGCTAAAGAAACAATAAGAGAGGTAAATAGAGAGCCTACGTCCTGGGAACAAATCTTTACTCCTCACACTTCAGACAGAGCCCTAATATCCAGAGTATACAAAGAACTCAAAAAATTAGACAATAAGAGAACAAACAACCCAATCAACAAATGGGCCAAGGACCTGAACAGACACTTCTCAGAGGAGGACATACAATCAATCAACAAGTACATGAAAAAATGCTCACCATCTCTAGCAGTCAGAGAAATGCAAATCAAAACCACCCTAAGATACCATCTCACTCCAGTAAGATTGGCAGCCATTATGAAGTCAAACAACAACAAGTGCTGGCGAGGATGTAGGGAAAAGGGTACTCTTGTACATTGCTGGTGGGACTGCAAATTGGTGCAGCCAATTTGGAAAGCAGTATGGAGATTTCTTGGAAAGCTGGGAATGGAGCCACCATTTGACCCAGCTATTCCCCTTCTTGGTCTATTCCCTAAAGACCTAAAAAGAGCATGCTACAGGGACACTGCTACATCGATGTTCATAGCAGCTCAATTCACAATAGCAAGACTTTGGAACCAACCCAGATGCCCTTCAATAGACGAATGGATTAAAAAAATGTGGCATTTATACACAATGGAGTATTACTCTGCATTAAAAAATGACAAAATCATAGAATTTACAGGGAAATGGATGGCACTAGAGCAGATTATGCTAAGTGAAGCTAGCCAATCCCTAAAAAGCAAATGCCAAATGTCTCCTTTGATATAAGGAGAGTAACTAAGAACAGAGTAGGGACGAAGAGCATGAGAAGAAGATTAACATTAAACAGAGATGAGAGGTGGGAGGGAAAGGGAGAGAAAAGGGAAATTGCATGGAAATGGAAGGAGACCCTCAGGGTTATACAAAAGAACATACAAGAGGAAATGAGGGGAAAGGGAAAAATAATACAAGGGGGAGAAATGAAGGTCAATAGAGGGGGTAGAGAGAGAAGAGGGGTGGGGAGGGGAGGGGAGGGGGGATAGTAGAGGATAGGAAAGGTAGCAGAACATGACAGTCACTAGTATGGCAATATGTAAATCAATGGATGTGTAATTGATGTGATTCTGCAAGCTGTATATGGGCTAAAAATGGGAGTTCATAACCCACTTGAAGCAAAGTGTGAAAGATGATATATCAAGAACTATGTAATGTTTTGAACAACCAACAATAAAAAAAAAATAAAATAAAAAAAAGAAAAAAAATCTGAAAAAAAAAAAACTGATAATGTAAAACTGCACATAAAATGCGGACAAGACAGAAAGTAGAGAGGTGGGGGTTAGATAGGGAAAAGTTTCCTTGGGAGTATCCTGCAAGAGCTTTTGCATACAGTAGTAGACATAGATAGGCTAAGCAGTAAGGGAGGTCTCTTCTGGAACTGACAGGACCAGAGGGACAGAAATGTAGAGGTAGAATTAGTGATTCTGTGTTTAGTTGAGTAAAATGGGCTGGCCAAAGTAGAGAAGCTGGAGAACCACAAAAGCCATAGAACCCAGGATCCAGCTGACAAGAAGCCTCAAATGCCAGGGTAAAGAACCTGGACTTGGCCTCCTTGGAGAGGGAAAGTATATTCTGGAAAAGGAAGTGATAGAATGGAAAAACAGTATATGTGACCCCACCAGTCGTAGAGCAAAGAATTAGAGGCTGGAGACACCTACAAAACTATTGTTGAAAAGAAAACTATTGCTGAGACTGAGGGGGCATGGATAGGCAAGGTAGCATAAAATAAAGACAAAGGACTAAACTGATAAATCCCCCCAATAGCTTAAAGAATGATTAATTCTGACTCATTATAGGGTAAAAGTCAAAAGTAACTCTAAGGTGGAGAATTCTTGATATGAAGTCAGGAGGGGGAAGAGTTCCACGGCAAAAATGAGAAAATAAGTTTACTAAAAGGAAGGAAGATAATTCATTCAGGTTCCAGAATCTGAGTTACAGTAACTACCTACACATGGAAGGATCCCAAAGGGACTGAGGACAGAAAAAAGGGATGAGAATAGCAAAAAATCTGGAGATACTGACACAACAGTTATTTTCAATTATTTTTACTTGGACTTGCTCTCTAAGTAAATAAGCAGGCAGCAGAGGGAATATTACTGTTAAAGACTTAAAAAAGGGATAAGCAAAAGGTACAATCAGAGGGGTAGAAGAGATGGGAAATGATATCACGGAAAAGCTTAGACAAACAAAGACCCAAAAAGAAATGCATCTTGGGGCTGGGGTTGTGGCTCAGTGGTAAGAGCGCTTGCCTAACATGTGTGAGGCACTGGCTTCAATTCTAAGCACCGCAAACAAATAAATAAAATAAAGGTCCCTCAACAACTAAACAAAAAATTTTTTTACAAAAAGAAAAGAAAAGAAAGAAATGCATCTTGATGGGCAGTATGGTGGGAATTTAAGGAAAGACTTGCTGGAGGAGGTCACTGACGTAAGGGAGAATTCAGGGAAGCAAATGGTCCAGAAGGCTCAAGAGGAACCAGACATAGGTTTGTACTTCAGGAACTTAGTTACAAAAGGCAAACTAAGATCAAACAGAATGCACCAGTAACAGGAAGGTTTCTTTCTTTTCTGGAACAACACTGTGGGATGATTTAAAGGCAGAAGTAATGAAGGATGTAAAGAGGGAGAGAAAACGGAAGATGTAAATACTGGAAGGAAAATCAGGAGCAAAAAAAAAAAACAAAACATAAAATATGCAGCAACTATAGTTGTTAACGGCTAAAGGCCACCACAATTGGGTGAGCTGTGCACTATAATAAGATCATAAGTTTTTTTATTTACTATGACACATTTTTTGGCAGATGGCAGTGTACTGTCTTGAGAAAAGGGCGCCTTTTTCTAATTCACACAATGCAGCCACCCTGGCTCTTCTTCCTTTCTGTCCCATCTGGAGGGTTTCCCCACTATAGGGAAAGTTGAGCTGGCCCTACACTCTCCCCTAGAATTTGCTCCTAAGTCAAGCCTCTACCATCCAGAAAGGGCTGCTGTTAGGTCTGAAGATATCTGTAGTGCTGGAGGTTATTTCCAGGACAGACTACCCAGCAGGGTGATCATCTGTATAAAAGGCTCCACAGAGAACTCAGGGATAGGCGCCAGCCCCTCCTCTCAAATCTTCACTTCTCCTTCAGGCTCAACCTCCCTCCACCAGCCTCCAATCATCACTCCACCTACCTGTTCAGCGTTTCTTTGGGATTGCAAGTGAGAGTGCAGGCGCCGGATGAGGGGGACACCATTCCGTGCCTGCCGCTTCAACAGCCAGTAGTTGTGAAGCCGCTGCATGAACTGGTTTTTCCTCTGAAAGGAGAGACCACTACAGATCTTGTTCAACCTTGAGTAGAGGCACAGAGAAGTGAAAGATAGGGTCAGAGGGCAGCCCAGATTATAGCCCACACATCCTATCCAGAACCCGGTTCATTTCTGAGAGGAAGATAGAATAAAATAGCCAAATGCCTCACCTCAGAGAAAGCCTTGAAAAAGATAGCAAAGTTAAGCAGCTCAGATTCAGCAAGAGGTACTTTACTTGCTTTTCCACCTCCTGTGTCACAGCCTTGATCCTCCAAAAGAACCTATTTCCTGTGATCCTGGACTCCTTTATTCCAAGTATTATCTGAGAAATGGGCCTGTACACTAAAACCTCCACCCTCCTATTAGTAAAGGCAGCAAAAGAAACAGGAACTTAAATAAGCTATGGGCAATGTGGTCACTATTACTGCCTCATGTGGCTGAGGATCCCAGCTCACAATCAAGAAGGAAGGAAAAACCAGTAGGAATACATCAGGTTACTGCTTTCTGAGCCCAAATGCAACCCTTTAAGAGTTGTTTGATCTCTGATTTTCATTTTTAAAAATCAACAGCCTAAAAATGCCTAATTTTGAGCCAAATGGAGAAAAAAATGGATCTAAAGGTGTAGGATGGAGGATCTGAGGGAAAACCTAGCTAAACTACCCAAAAGAGAAGTCTTAAGGTCTGGGGTTAGGCCTGTAACACCTGGGGTGGAAGGAACCAGTAAGAACCTAAAATTTCTATGTTAATGCCCACACTGTAGGAGGAGAAACACTATTTACGTCACAAAAGACAGAAAAGCAGCTTAGATGTATCAATTGAATAAATGGTCAATGCAATGGATGCAGTTAATAAGATGGTGGATCTGAGTGAGATCTGAATCTATGATCTCTCTGCTCTACCATGGTGCATTCAAAATTGTTTCTCCACAGGGTAAGTCAGGTCTCAGTGCTCCTGTGTTATTTCCTCTGTTTTGTCTCTTCACCCCACTCCACTGAAAAGAAAATAAGTGTGGTTAATCAAGAAGGCGGAACCTTAGAAGGATGGGCATGTTGGGCAGGACATTGCTTACTTGGGTGTTGTTCATCTTCACAGTCAGACACTCCTGCCCCAAAGCCAAGCTTATAAAATCAAGACCTACACCTTTCCCCAAAGGACAGATCCCCACCAATGCCCATGCCAAGCACACCTGCCCAGATGCAGGCAGCCCCCTCCCTCTACAACCTTTTGGCCATGGGGGGCCCCAACAGCATTTGTGCAAGTAGGGAAAAGAATAATAATAATAAAATAGCAGCAGCAGCAGTGACCACCATTTATTGAGTACTTACTATTTGCCAGACACTGTGCTAAGTGCTTTACTAATATTACCTCATTTAGTTTTCAGAATTCTATGTGACGATTCATTTATAAATAAACTAACTAAGACTTAGAGCTGTTAAGCAACATGTCGAGTCATATAAGTACTAAGTAACAGAAGGTCCGTCTGGCTGTTAGTCAGTGTAGCTGGTGCCTGGGAGAGGCTCTAGAAGGACAGACATGACACCCAAAGATCTAGCCCCAGGGCCTAGTCACACTACAGACAGGGACAAAGCATGGATCTACTTACCTCAGGGAAGAGGTAGCCTAGAACAGCTCTATGCCTAGAATACACCCAGAATCACTGGAATTCTAACTTGGGCCATAGGTTGCAACAAGAGCATCCCTGCCTTGGTCTCACTTTTATGTCTTCTTCCTCGTCTGCCAAGTCTGGTTAGGCAGATTTGTCCAACCAGAAATGTAAACAGATTTCATACTTTTCATTCCCCACAATCTTCCAGTATTCCTTTCTCCCTAACCTTTTCATGGAGGCGACAGTACTAGCCTCGAGGTATCATGAGCTACAGCTTGTAATCCAAATCTGTCACTTTTCACCTGGTCCCATTTCTTAGAACAGGATGTGGCATGTAGTAAGTGCTCAATAAATATATCATTGAATGAATAAAGATGTAAACAACTTTACCTCCCGGGGCCGTGGTTTCTTCATCTGGGGGTATGGGAGAAGGTGCAAGGACTACATTAGATGAACAATCTCCAACATTCCTTCCTGCTCTAATCCTGTATACTTGCTAATGAATCACCCTTGAGATGAGCCCCTGCTGGAAAATCCTCCTTGTTTCTTGCTTTTCTACCAAATTCCCACCTAACTGCTTCAACAACTTAACTGAGATTTTAAAACAAGTACAATGATTTCTCTACAGCTTCAATGGGGGCCCAGGAGTTTTAGTTACACAGCTAAATTTTCCCCTAAATCTAAAGATTCTGAAAAGAAGGAATAAAACGTTCTTCCCACACTGCCACCCCCTCATACAAAGTCCCTGATACACCCAGGACAGAGTTTGTTGTACAGAAAACCTGTCAACCCCTTATCAGAGTGGTTCCAAATTAGGAATACTTCTATTCACCCAGGGGTGTTTGGAAACTCGTGTGAGGTTTTCACAAAGATCAGGCAATTGGATGGGATGAAACGCATTTACCAAGAGCAAGGATGCTAATAAACATTTAGAAATGTAAGGGACAGTTCTAACAATGAAGAATTATTCTGTCCAAAATGCCAATTAGTGCCCTTCTAAAAAATACTACCTTATATATCCTGTTACCCGAGTTTCTAAGCAACTCAAGTGTTTTGCTTTACCCGGAACCAAAGGAAACACATTACTATGAGGATACAATCAAAACCACAAAACAAGCTGGGTGAGCCAGAATCCAAAGGAGATATTTAAATATGGGGCATAGAAAAAGACATCCACCAACCATATTTGAGGAAGGCCTGGCCCAAAGCCAAGACCAAACCAAGAAGAAATCATGAATCGTTAAAGAGTCCATCTGGGCAGGCTCACCTGTAAGAGGGTATCTGTGGGACAGTGACCATGGGGACAGTGGCGGTCCCCATGGTGGGTGTGTCTCGGCCTGCTTCCTCTGGCTCCTTCTTGATCTTTTGCTTCAAACTCATCTTGTTCTTCTTGGGCACTCCCTTCAGAGGGCCACCCACCCCACTTTGGCCTTCCTGCTCCTCCTCCTCCACTTCTTCCTCTTCTTCTTCCTCCCCACCACCCTCCTTCAGCCCATCCTCGTCCCCAGCCTCACTGAGGCTTCTGGGGGAGTCACCCTTCCTCCTGGCAGTGGCAGAACCTGGTGGCGAGTGGGCCTCACAGTAGGCGGTCTTACGCACGGTGAAGATGGTGCCATTGAGGCTGGTTTCTCGCATGGGCTCAATCTTCATGAAGAGCCCAGCCCGCTGTGCACATGTCACATGGAAGGCTGTGTAGCAGTTCACTTTATGGCACTGGATAGCTGCACCCAGCCCCTTCTGCTTGCAGATATAGCAGGTGAGTTTCCATCGGGCAGGTGGGATGTTGTCGATGCCCTCAATAGGCTCCAGGAAGACAGTGTTAGCAAAACAGACTTCTGGAATCCAGATGGCACACACTACATGGGCCCAATGCCCATCACTGGTCTGTTTGAAGGCACCACCCTTGTTGGGGCAGAGGACACAATCCACAGGCCGAGAGGGAGACTGCAGGCAGCAGCGGCATAACCACTGGCCCTCGGGGATATAGGGTACACCATAGCACTCCTGATGTACGGCCAGGTTACAGATGTCACAGAAAAGAATGACATTGCTATTATGACATTCATCATCCAGGCATACACAGCAGAAGGCATCTTCATCAATGAGTGACTGTTGGGCCCCACTGCTACGACTCTCCAAGTATGACTCCTTCTCAAGCCGGTCCACCAGCAGCTCAAAGGTGTCTGCTGACACCAAACTGTGCCCATCTACTCGCCGCTTTTCATTCACCATGTCCAGCCAGGCAAGGTCCTCCTCATCCATGTCATACTCTACCTCTGCATCCAGGTCTTCAGGTGGCTTCTCAATGTAGCGGTAATAGGCAGCGGGCAATGGGGGTGCTTCAGGCTGGCTGCCTGGATCCACCACACGGAAGCTGGGCTGTGGGAGGTGGAAGGAAGTTCCAGATGCATGCTTAGAGCAGGATTCCTTCTTTTTGCCCTTGGATGACGTTTTCTTGGACTTGCCTGGGAACTGAGGCTGCTCACTGTTTTCTTTGTTACTATTGCATTCGGAACAAAGTATTACATAATGTATATATCTGCTTGTGTACATACATGTATT